>NC_084624.1:24397941-24432941 GCF_033978795.1 Nerophis ophidion | reverse complement strand
GGAAAACGCCCATTTGGTAGGTCGTCGGCGGTCACACTATGACATCCATGCCGTGGTCCGCTACCAGTGCTCGGAGGGCTTCTACCAACGCCACATTCCCACCGCACGCTGCAGGGCGGATGGAAGCTGGGAGCGACCCAGGATCATCTGCACAAAATGTAAGTTGTTCATCCTTTTCATTTCCTTTTTGCAGTAGGTCCTTTAAAAAAGCAGCAGTCGCCTGTCCAATCCAGCAGGGGCTCACTGAATATTAACATTTAAAGGCCTACTGAAATTAGATTTTCTAATTTAAACGGGGATAGCAGGTCCATTCTATGTGTCATACGTGATCATTTCGCGATATTGCCATATTTTTGCTGAAAGGATTTAGTAGAGAACATCCACGATAAAGTTTGCAACTTTTGGTGCTGATAAAAAAAGCCTTGCCTTTACCGGAAGTCGCAGACGATGACGTCACAAGGCTGAGGGCTCCTCACGTCTTCACATTGTTTATAATGGGAGCCTCCAGCAGCTGGAGCTATTCAGACCGAGAAAACAACAATTTCCCCATTTAATTTGAGCGAGGATGAAAGATTCGTGGATGATGATATTGATAGCGAAGGACTAGAAAAATAAAAAAATATAAAAAATAAAGTACAAAAAATAAAAATAAATAAAGGCGATTGCATTGTGACGGATTCAGATGTTTTTAGACACATTTACTAGGATAATTCTGGGAAATCCCTTATCTTTCTATTGTGTTACTAGTGTTTTAGTGAGAATAAATAGTACCTGATAGTCGGAGGGGTGTGTCCACGGGTGTCTTGAGGCCAGTCTCTGAGGGAAGTCACGGCAGATACATGGACGGCGCAAACTCCACAGATCTCCGGTAAGAGGCGACTTTTTAACACAATTTTCTCACCGAAACCTGCCGGTTTACAAGTGGTCGGGAACCATGTTCGCTTGACCACTCTGATCCATAGTAAAGCTTCACCTCCGGGAATTTTAAACAAGGAATTACCGTGTGTTTGTGTGGCTAAAGGCTAAAGCTTCCCACCTCCATCTTTCTACTTTGACTTCTCCATTATTAATTGAACAAATTGCAAAAGATTCAGCAACACAGATGTCCAGAATACTGTTTAGTTGCGCGATGAAAAGAGACAACTTTTAGCCACAAATAGTGCAGCGCTAATATTTCGTGACAGTCCGTGACGTCACGCGCATGCGTCATCATTCCGCAACGTTTTCAACAAGAAACTCCGCGGGAAATTTAAAATTGCAATTTAGTAAATTAAACCGGCCGTATTGGCATATGTTGCAATGTTAATATTTCATCATTGATATATAAACTATCAGACTGTGTGGTGGGTAGTAGTGGGTTTCAGTAGGCCTTTAATTAGTAATGTTACTCTTGATGTCCAATATTAATGTCTAAATTAACAGGATGCACCTTTTCAAATTATACAAACGCATGTTAAGATTATTATCGCGGCTTAAGTCATGCTGATTACAAAAATAAATACTAATCAAATATACTGCAAAAGAAGGGACTCATGAATACTGATTTTAAATATTACATAAAATTGCGTATTGCTAAAATTTCAATTATACTTTTTTTTTATCAACTGTCTATACAATTAAAGTGCAAATGAAAATACACCTTCACAACTTTAGTTATAATTGTTGTGCTTAAAAGGGGAACTGCACTCTTTTTGAAATTTTGCCTATTGTTCACAATCGTTATGAGGGACAAGAACACACATGTTTTTTTAAAGGGCGGGCATTTTAAAGATGATTAAAAAAAACGCGGCAAATGTGAGTGACTATTGTAGCCTTCAAAGTCCTCCAATATTACTTCAAAACCCTCCATCAATGTTTTATATACACCCTGCATGTATATATACAGTGGGGCAAAAAAGTATTTAGTCAGCCACCGATTGTGCAAGTTCTCCCACTTAAAATGATGACAGAGGTCTGTAATTTTCATCATAGGTACACTTCAACTGTGAGAGACAGAATATGAAAAAAAAATCCAGGAATTCACATTGTAGGAATTTTAAAAAATTTGTTTGTAAATTATGGTGGAAAATAAGTATTTGGTCCACCATTTAAAGCTCTCAGTGATTGAAGGAGGTTTTGACTCAAAATCTCACGATACATGGCCCCCATTCATTCTTTCCTCAACACGGATCAATCGTCCTGTCCCCTTAGCAGAAAAAAAGCTCCAAAGCATGATGTTTCCACCCCCATGCTTCACAGAAGGTATGGTGTTCTTGAGATGCAACTCAGTATTATTCGTCCTCCAAACATGACGTGTTGAGTTTATACCAAAAAGTTCTATTTTGGTTTCATCTGACCACATGACATTCTCCCAATCCTCTGCTGTATCATCCATGTATCCATTTTGGTATAAACTCAACTCGTCATGTTTGGAGGAAGAAGAATACTGAGTTGCATCCCAAGAACACCAGACCTACTGTGAAGCATGGGGGTGGAAACATCATGCTTTGGGGCGTTTTTTTTTTGCTAAGGGGACAGGACGATTAATCCATGTTAAGGAAAGAATGAATGGGGGCCATGTATCGTGAGATTTTGAGCCAAAACCTCCTTCCATCAGTGAGAGCTTTGAATGGTTGACCAAATACTTATTTTCCACCATAATTTACAAATAAACTCTTTAAAATCCCTACAATGTTAATTCCTGGATTTTTTTTCACATTCTGTCTCTCACAGTTGAAGTGTACCTATGATGAAAATTACAGACCTCTGTCATCATTTTAAGTGGGAGAACTTGCACAATCGGTGGCGGACTAAATACTTTTTTGCCCCACTGTATATAATGTAGTAACAGACACCTTCATAACAATATGTAATATGTACAATATACACACTGCAAGTATATATATATAATGTAGTAACAGACACCAAATAATAACATGTAATATGTACAATATTTACTGTATTTTGGTCATTTTATGCAAAACTTCTTTCCACAACGCATTTATTTTTGTTTCCACAGCAGCGCATTTCCAACTTCCGGCAACAAATGTGTGTAATTTCCAACTTTCGGCAACAAATGTGTGCAATCATGGCCTACTTGGTAACAGAAAACAAAGAAGACTATTTTTGGACGAATGAGGATTCACAACATTAGCTTTTTGAAGCGGAATATACAGAGGATGAACTACTGCTTGTAGAAGCGAGCACGAACAGACAGTGAGACGTCGAAGCGCTCAGGGAGACATGCAGGAAAAGGAACCAAATTAAGAACGCTGACAGGAAATAAAACAAACAGAGAAAAAAACAAAACATAACCAAACTGTCAGTGAGGATCCTGACAGATTGTGAATGATGGGCAAAATTCCCCCCCAAAAAGTGCAGTTGTCCTTTAAGAAACTTCTCTATGACTTTAGCTCCAGACTTCTTGTTTGTTTGATATTGTCGTTCCTGCCACAAGTGGTGGAAAAGTGTACTTCATCTCAGTACTGCTGCAGCCCATTCACCACAGCTGAGAAACAGATATTTGGTGGCCCTCTAGGGGGCGCTCATGGCCCTATGATTAAAAAACACTGAACTCCAGGATCTGTGGCTCGTTTTACATGACTAAAGAGATTTGTTCTTCCTTGTTCTTTCAGCCCGCCGCTCGCACCGATACCGGCGCCATCATCACAACCAGCGGCGCGACCGTCGAGGCCACAGGAGACACGGCGAGGGCCACAGGGGTCGCGAGGACACACGCAGCTACAACTGAACCAAACAACACCACGCCTGTAAAAGCCAAAGCGCTACCAAGGCGCTCGTTCCACAAAACAACACAACACGTCTCATTTTTCCGCTTCTAACTGACTTAGTTGATCTCATTATTAACCGCTCCAACTTTGGCTGTTTTGATGCTTCATTTTCACCTTTTTCTTTACCGAGGCCAACACTAACTGCTACACTAAAGATCACGCTCCCTGACCTCTGTACAGTGACCCCCACCCACCTCCCTAGTTATTACCTTGAGTGGCGACAGTGTGCGCATATTAAAGAGAAACCTTCTTTTAGTTGTTGTTTGTGTGATTTGACAAAGACTCATTAGTATTCTGTTTATAAACACGCACACTATCCTCGCAAGCTAGCCTTCAGTTCCCTTCTTTGTATATACGCTGCAGCATAACTGATACATTTCATCTAACTGACCTGCTTTTTCTAATATTTGCTCGCTTTTGTGTCATGTTCTATTTATTACTAGCAATGTTTTGGTTTTTTTTTTACTTATTTTTTCGTAACAACATTTTCTAACACAATCAGCCAGTAATCGTTTCTAATCGGAGTATTATTGTGGTGTTTACTGGCTGATGTGGAATCAATAAATAGCTGGACCTTGTCCAATGGAATAAAGCGCTCTCAAAGTGCCATTGACCACTCGACTGATTGATCATACTCCCTTCAGTCATTGCATGGGCAGATTTACTAGAATGTGCCAATTTTTTTTGTCTTTGATATTTGAAGTCATCCACCTTTGTTGGTGTTTTTATGACTTTTTTGTCCTGCTGTTGTGTTTCATTCTTATTAAAGATAGAAAATTGTACAACATTTATGATCGTTCTGTTTTTATTGTGTTTGCAACTTAATAAAATTTGCATTTTTCCATCCATCCATCCATTTTCTACCGCTTATTCCCTGTGGGATCTCGGGGGGCGGTGGTGCCTATCTCAGCTACAATTGGGCGGAAGGCAGTGTACACCCTGGACAAGTCGCCACCTCATCACAGGGCCAACACAGATAGACAGACAACATTCACACTCACATTCACACACTAGGGCCAATTTAGTGTTGCCAATCAACCTATCCCCAGGTGCATGTCTTTGGAAGTGGGAGGAAGCCGGAGTACCCGGAGGGAACCCACGCAGTCATGGGAAGGACATGGAAACTCCACACAGAAAGATCCCGAGCCCGGGATTGAACCCAGGACTACTCAGGACCTTCATATTGTAAGGCAGACGCACTAACCCCTGTTTCACCGTGCTTCCCAAAATTTGCATTTTTCAAACCATAAAATATAATGAGGTGTATATCTGGTCTCGTCATCCTCTCCCGGGCAGAAGGGCGACACGGCAGTGCGCCCGAATCAAAAGAGATGTCGGCGACGCTTTACTGAACTAAAAGCTGCTTTATTACAAACGAGCGTCATTATACAGGACTGCAGTTCCTGGATGAGGTCAGGTCAGGAAAATGTGTCTCTCCTAACTTGGAGAAGCCAAACAATCAGTGTTATATTCCTCCTTCATGTCTCTGGGAGTGTACTAAGTCAGGACAGCGCACCCTGGCCATAAAGGGGATGTTTGTGTGTAAGTGACTGAAAAGAAAACAGATGCTGGCGTTAAGCTAAACATGTAGTCTCTTCTAACGGATAAGGCCATCACCTTTGCATACCCAAGTACTATTTTATTGCATTTTCTTCCGCAAAAACTTACCTAATCCACACCCAAATGTTGAAACTAAAGGGCCCTATGTTATTATGTGCCCAAATTGAAATACCTACTATTTAAACTGGGGGTTTGCTTTCTCCCAGATGAATATAAACATTCACCATATGCAAAACATAATTATGAGTTAATTAATTCACTTCAATGACAGGAACACCACCGGCATTAGTGGTTCAACAGAAGTCTATTTTTCACAATTACAAATTATATTAAATAAAAATTGCTTGTCAACCCTGAGGAAATAGTCTGGCGTTCAGGCTGTCACTCACCGCTATCTCATACTCACCTGCCTGCAGTGCACACACACACACACACACACACACACACACACACACACACACACACACACACACACACACACACACACACACAAACAGAAGAAGTCCAAAAAAGCAATTAACAACTTGCAGTCATGATGTTGTTAAAATATACATTTAAAGATATAATTTCACGATGACACGATCGCGCCAATTAACACAAATTCTCTATACCGTAATTTCCGGACCAGAGGGCGCACTGCCGATGAGCCGGTCTATTTTCCTACAAAAGGAGCACCGGATTATAGGGCGCATTAAAGAGGTCATATTACATTTTTTTTTTTCAAAGTTGATATCATATTGCAGTCTACACATAACTCTTATGTGTGACTGCCATCTACTGGTCACACTTATCATTACACCATGTACCAAATAAAATAGCTTCAAAGTCGGTAAGCACAACCAAAATAATTCCGTAAATTAGGCGCACCGGGTTATAAGGCGCTCTGTCTATTTTTGAGAAAATTAAAGGTTTTTAAGTGCGCCTTATAGTCAGAAAAATACAGTATCATGCGTGGCCTCACAATTGTGTCCAATGCCAGCAACTTCCTCGCACATTTTGGCCAATATGTTTCATTTTCGCCGGTCAAATCGCCGGTTATCTCTAAGCGGCACTCAAACGTGCATGTTTCAAATCAAAACTGATGTTTGTTGCTTGTGTAGACAAAGCAGGGACAACAAAGTATGAAAATATATAAACTCGTTATTGCTCAAACGGCACTATAAAGGGGTTTCGATTTATCCCGGAAGTGCATCACGGCAGCCATTTAGAAGTTCGAGAGTCATCGTTTACGATGGATGTAGCTGTTGATTGATTGATTAAAACTTTTATTAGTAGATTGCACAGTACAGTACATATTACGTACAATTGACCACTAAATGATAACACCCAAATAAGTTTTTCAACCGCCTTCCGCCCGGATGCAGTTGAGATAGGCTCCAGCGATCCCTCGCGCCCCCAAATAAGGGACAAGTGGTGGGAAATGGATGGATGGATGGTACCTAGTGTGTGAATGTGAGTCTGAATGTTGTCTGTCTATCTGTGTTGGCCCTGTGATGAGGTGGCGACTTGTCCAGGGTGTACCCCGCCTTCTGCCCGAATGCAGCTGAGATTGGCTCCATGATATTTCCACCCCCATGCTTCACAGTAGGTATGGTGTTCTTGGGATGCAACTCGGTATCCTTCTTCCTCCAACTATGACGAGTTGAGTTTATACCAAAATGGATACATGGATGATACAGCAGAGGATTGGGAGAATGTCATGTGGTCAGATGAAACCAAAATATAACTTTTTGGAATAAACTCAACTTGTCGTGTTTGGAGGAAGAAGAATACTGAGTTACATCCCAAGAACACCATACCTACTGTGAAGCAGGGGGGTGGAAACATCATGCTTTGGGGCTTTTCTTCTGCTAAGGGGACAGGACGATTAATCCGTGTTAAGGAAAGAATGAATGGGGCCATGTATCGTGAGATTTTGAGCCAAAACCTCCTTCCATCAGTGAGAGCTTTGAATGGTTGACCAAATACTTAATTTCCACCATAATTTACAAATAAACTGTTTAAAATTCCTACAATGTGAAATCCTGGATTTTTTTTCACATTCTGTCTCTCACAGTTGAAGTGTACCTATGATGAAAATTACAGACCTCAGTCATCATTTTAAGTGGGAGAACTTGCACAATTGGTGGCTGACTAAATACTTTTTTGCCCCACTGTACAGTCTATAAGTCCCTAAGACTTACAGATATCTAATGTATTCATACATTGTTTATGTAGGATATCTGCATGTGTATATATATATATATTCATTTTTTTTCCCGTATTGGTCGTCTGAATAAAAAGGAATTACTCGCTGTGCACTTTTTGCTTGATTTATTTGGTACCATTGCAGCAATAGCAGCAGTAGCAGCAACAGTAGTAGCAATAGCAGCAGTAGCAATAGTAGCAGTAGCAGCAGCAATAGCAACAGTAGCAATAGCAACAGCAGCAGTAGCAGCAACAGTAGTAGCAATAGCAGCAGTAGTAGCAATAGCAGCAGTAGCAATAGCAGCAGTAGCAATGGCAGCAGTAGTAGCAATAGCAGCAGTAATGGCAGCAGCAGTAGTAGCAATAGCAGTAGCAATAGCAGCAGTAGTAGCAATTGCAGCAGCAGTAGCAATAGCAGCAGCAGTAGCAATAGCAGCAGTAGCAATGGCAGCAGCAGTAGCAATAGCACCAGCAGCAGTAGCAATGGCAACAGCAATAGCAGCAGTAGCAATAGCAGCAGCAGCAATAGCAACAGCAGCAGTAGTAGCAATAGCAGCAGTAGCAATGGCAGCAATAGCAGCAGTAGCAATAGCAGCAGTAGCAGCAACAGTAGTAGCAATAGAAGCAGCAGCAGCAATATCAGCAGTAGCAATAGCAGCAGTAGCAGTAGTAACAATAGCAGTAGCAATAGCAGCAGCAGTAGAAATAGCAGCAATAGCAGCAGTAGTAGCAATAGCAAGAGTAGCAATAGCACCAGTAGCAATAGCAGCAGTAGCAATGGCAACAGCAGCAATAGCAGCAGCAGCAGCAATGGCAGCAGTAGTAGCAATAGCAGCAGCAGCAGTAGTAGTAGCAATAGCAGTAGAAATAGCAGCAATAGCAGCAGTAGTAATAGCAGCAGTAGTAGAAATAGCAGCAATAGCAGCAGCAGCAGTAATAGCAGCAGTAGTAGCAATAGCAGTAGCAATAGCAGGAGTAGTAGCAATAGCAGCAGTAGCAGCAATGGCAGCAGCAGTAATAGCAGCAGTAGTAGCAATAGCAGTAGCAATAGCAGCAGTAGTAGGAATTGCAGTAGCAATAGCAGCAGCAGTAGCAATAGCAGCAGTAGCAATGGCAGCAGTAGTAGCAATGGCAGCAGTAGCAATAGCAGCAGTAGCAATAGCAGCAGTAGCAATTGCAACAGCAGCAATAGCAGCAGCAGTAGCAATAGCAGCAGTAGCAATGGCAGCAGTAGTAGCAATTGCAACAGCAGCAATAGCAGCAGCAGTAGCAATGGCAGCAGTAGCAATGGCAGCAGTAGTAGCAATGGCAGCAGCAGCAATAGCAGTAGCAATAGCAGCAGCAGCAGTAGTAGTAGCAATAGCAGCAGCAGTAGAAATAGCAGCAATAGCAGCAGTAGTAGCAATAGCAGTAGCAATAGCAGCAGTAGTAGAAATAGCAGCAATAGCAGCAGCAGCAATGGCAGCAGCAGTAATAGCAGCAGTAGTAGCAATAGCAGTAGCAATAGCAGGAGTAGTAGCAATAGCAGCAGTAGCAGCAATGGCAGCAGCAGTAATAGCAGCAGTAGTAGCAATAGCAGTAGCAATAGCAGCAGTAGTAGGAATTGCAGTAGCAATAGCAGCAGCAGTAGCAATGGCAGCAGTAGTAGCAATGGCAGCAGTAGCAATAGCAGCAGTAGCAATAGCAGCAGTAGCAATTGCAACAGCAGCAATAGCAGCAGCAGTAGCAATAGCAGCAGTAGCAATGGCAGCAGTAGTAGCAATTGCAACAGCAGCAATAGCAGCAGCAGTAGCAATGGCAGCAGCAGCAATAGCAGTAGCAATAGCAGCAGCAGCAGTAGTAGTAGCAATAGCAGCAGCAGTAGAAATAGCAGCAATAGCAGCAGTAGTAGCAATAGCAGTAGCAATAGCAGCAGTAGTAGAAATAGCAGCAATAGCAGCAGCAGCAATGGCAGCAGCAGTAATAGCAGCAGTAGTAGCAATAGCAGTAGCAATAGCAGGAGTAGTAGCAATAGCAGCAGTAGCAGCAATGGCAGCAGCAGTAATAGCAGCAGTAGTAGCAATAGCAGTAGCAATAGCAGCAGTAATAGCAATTGCAGCAGCAGTAGCAATAGCAGCAGCAGTAGCAATAGCAGCAGTAGTAGCAATGGCAGCAGTAGCAATAGCAGCAGTAGCAATAGCAAGAGTAGCAATAGCAGCAGTAGCAATAGCAGCAGCAGTAGCAATAGCAGCAGTAGCAATTGCAACAGCAGCAATAGCAGCAGCAGTAGCAATAGCAGCAGTAGCAATGGCAGCAGTAGCAATAGCAGCAGTAGCAATAAACTGCTACAAATAAACTCTTTAAAATTCCTACAATGTGAAATCCTGGATTTTTTTTCACATTCTGTCTCTCACAGTTGAAGTGTACCTATGATGAAAATTACAGACCTCCGTCATCATTTTAAGTGGGAGAACTTGCACAATTGGTGGCTGACTAAATACTTTTTTGCCCCACTGTACAGTCTATAAGTCCCTAAGACTTACAGATATCTAATGTATTCATACATTGTTTATGTAGGATATCTACATGTGTATATATATATATATATATATATATATATATATATATATATATATATATATATATATATATGTATTCTTTTTTTTCCCGTATTGGTCCTCTGAATAGGGGTCGTCACTCAGCATAAAGGGAATTACTCGCTGTGCACTTTTTGCTTGATTTATTTGGTACTATTGCAGCAATAGCAGCAGCAGCAGTAGTAGCAATAGCAGCAGTAGCAATAGTAGCAGTAGCAGCAGCAATAGCAACAGTAGCAATAGCAGCAATAGCAACAGCAGCAGTAGCATCAACAGAAGAAGCAATAGCAGCAGCAATAGCAGCAGTAGCAGCAATATCAGCAGCAGTAGTAGCAATAGCAGCAGCAGTAGAAATAGCAGCAATAGCAAGAGTAGTAGCAATAGCAGCAGTAGCATCAATGGCAACAGCAGTAGTAGCAATAGCAGTAGCAATAGCAGCAGTAGCAGCAATTGCAGCAGCAGTAGCAATAGCAGCAGCAGTAGCAGCAGTAGCAATGGCAGCAGTAGCAATAGCAGCAGTAGTAGCAATAGCAGTAGCAATAGCAGCAGTAGTAGAAATAGCAGCAATAGCAGCAGCAGCAATGGCAGCAGCAGTAATAGCAGCAGTAGTAGCAATAGCAGTAGCAATAGCAGGAGTAGTAGCAATAGCAGCAGTAGCAGCAATGGCAGCAGCAGTAATAGCAGCAGTAGTAGCAATAGCAGTAGCAATAGCAGCAGTAGTAGAAATAGCAGCAATAGCAGCAGCAGCAATGGCAGCAGCAGTAATAGCAGCAGTAGTAGCAATAGCAGTAGCAATAGCAGCAGTAGTAGCAATTGCAGCAGTAGTAGCAATAGCAGCAACAGTAGCAATGGCAGCAGTAGTAGCAATGGCAGCAGTAGCAATAGCAGCAGTAGCAATAGCAAGAGTAGCAATAGCAGCAGTAGCAATAGCAGCAGCAGTAGCAATGGCAACAGCAGCAATAGCAGCAGCAGTAGCAATGGCAGCAGCAGCAATAGCAGTAGCAATAGCAGCAGTAGTAGCAATTGCAGCAGTAGTAGCAATAGCAGCAGCAGTAGCAATAGCAGCAGCAGTAATAGCAGCAGTAGTAGCAATAGCAGTAGCAGCAGTAGTAGCAATAGCAAGAGTAGCAATAGCAGCAGCAGTAGCAATAGCAGCAGTAGCAATGGCAACAGCAGCAATAGCAGCAGCAGTAGCAATAGCAGCAGTAGCAATGGCAGCAGTAGTAGCAATGGCAGCAGCAGCAATAGCAGTAGCAATAGCAGCAGTAGCAATAAACTGCTACAAATAAACTCTTTAAAATTCCTACAATGGGAAATCCTGGATTTTTTTTCACATTCTGTCTCTCACAGTTGAAGTGTACCTATGATGAAAATTACAGACCTCAGTCATCATTTTAAGTGGGAGAACTTGCACAATTAGTGGCTGACTAAATACTTTTTTGCCCCACTGTACAGTCTATAAGTCCCTAAGACTTACAGATATCTAATGTATTCATACATTGTTTATGTAGGATATCTACATGTGTATATATATATATATATCTCAGCTACAATCGGGCGGAAGGCGGGGTACACCCTGGACAAGTCGCCACCTCATCGCAGGGCCTATATATATATATATATATATATATATATATATATATATATATATTCATTCTTTTTTTTTCCGTATTGGTCCTCTGAATAGGGGTCGTCGCTCAGCATAAAGGGAATTACTCGCTGTGCACTTTTTGCTTGATTTATTTGGTACTATTGCAGCAATAGCAGCAGCAGCAGTAGCAGCAACAGTAGTAGCAATAGCAGCAGTAGCAATAGTATCAGTAGCAGCAGCAATAGCAACAGTAGCAATAGCAGCAATAGCAACAGCAGCAGTAGCAGCAACAGTAGTAGCAATAGCAGCAGTAGCAGCAGCAGTAGCAGCAATATCAGCAGCAGTAGTAGCAATAGCAGCAGCAGCAGCAGTAGAAATAGCAGCAATAGCAAGAGTAGTAGCAATAGCAGCAGTAGTAGCAATTGCAGCAGCAGTAGCAATAGCAGCAGCAGTAGCAGCAGTAGCAATGGCAGCAGTAGCAATAGCAGCAGCAGCAGCAATGGCAGCAGTAGTAGCAATTGCAGCAGTAGCAATAGCAGCAGCAGCAATAGCAGCAGCAGTAGCAATAGCAGCAGTAGCAATGGCAGCAGCAATAGCAACAGTAGCAATAGCAGCAGCAATAGCAGCAGTAGCAATGGCAGCAGCAGCAGCAATAGCAGCAGCAGCAATGGCAGCAGCAGCCACAGTAGCAATAGCAGCAGCAACAGTAGCAATAGCAGCAGCAGCAGCAATAGCAGCAGTAGCAGCAATAGCAGCAATAGCAATAGCAGCAATAGCAGCAGCAGCAATGGCAGCAGCAGCAATGGCAGCAGTAGTAGCAATAGCAGTAGTAGCAATAGCAGCAGCAGTAGTAGCAATAGCAGCAGCAGTAGCAATAGCAGCAGCAGTAGAAATAGCAGCAGCAGTAGAAATAGCAGCACCACCAATAGCAGCAGTAGTAGCAATAGCAAGAGTAGCAATAGCAGTAGCAGTAGCAGCAGCAGTAATAGCAGCAGCAGTAGCAATAGCAGCAGTAGTAGCAATTACAGTAGCAATAGCAGCAGTAGCAATTGCAGCAGTAGCAATGGCAACAGCAGCAATAGATTAGATTAGATTAGATAGTACTTTATTTATACCGTCAGGAGAGTTCCTTCAGGAAAATTACAATTTTCAGCACAATAGCAGCAGCAGTAGCAATAGCAGCAGCAGTAGCAATGGCAGCAGCAGCAATAGAAGTAGCAATAGCAGCAGTAGCAATAGCAGCAGCAGCAATAGCAGCAGTAGCAATAGCAGCAGTACCAATAGCAGCAGTACCAATAGCAGCAGTAGCAATGGCAGCAGTAGTAGCAATAGCAGCAGTAGCAATAACAGCAGCAGTAGCAGTAGCAGCAGTAGCAGTAGCAGCAGCAGCAGCAATAGCAGCAGCAGTAGCAATAGCAGCAGTAGCAATGGCAGCAGTAGTAGCAATAGCAGCAGTAGCAATGGCAGCAGCAGAAGAAATAACAGCAGCAGCAGCAATAGCTGCAGTAGCAATAGCAGCAGCAATAGCAGCAGTAGTAGCAATTGCAGCAGCAGTAGCAATGGCAGAAGCAGCAGCAATAGCAGCAGCAGCAATGGCAGCAGCAATAGCAGCAGCAGCACCAATAGCAGCAGTAGTAGCAATAGCAGCAGTAGCAATAGCAGCAGCAGCAATAGCAGCAGCAGCAATAGCAGCAGCAGCAATAGCAGCAGTAGTAGCAATGGCAGCAGCAGCAATAGCAGCAGGTAATAACTTAAAAGTAAACATGAACACAACAAAACAATGTGTCTATTTTTGAATCATCATAATTTAAATAATAGACATGAATTAATCAACTGAACCATATTGTTGTCAACCATGATATGACATATTATCAATCACTGTGATCTTATCCTAACTTATTAATTTTAGCATTACATTTTATTATCATCATTTATTTATGTCCGGACCTCGTCACGTCCGTTGTGTCCTGAGCAAGACACTTCACCCTTGCTCCTGATGGGCGCTGGTTAGCGCCTTGCATGGCCGCTCCCTCCATCAGTGTGTGAATGTGTGTGTGAATGGGTAAATGTGGAAGTAGTGTCAAAGCGCTTTGAGTACCTTGAAGGTAGAAAAGGGCTATACAAGTACAACCCATTTATTTGTGTCATATAATGTTTTAAATGTGATCAGAATCATTTATAATGTCGCCATGATTCATGGACAAGCATACTAAAAAAAAACATAAACAAAGGTGCTCTGTTTGAGCCACACATTACACATTTAAGCGCAACTACATTAAAGAACTACAAATCCCGTCAGCCAAACCAGGAAGTAAAGTGCCGGTATTTTCAAACTCAAGCCAAGAATAAACCTGCGATCACTCAAATTCAGCCGGACACACACAACGTGACAACAATCTAATACAACAGATTTCAATCCCCACATTATTGTGGTTGTACCCTTTAACTTAATACATCTGCTGATGTCGTTCAAAAGCTAAAACAGTGCGTGTTTGCTCTGACTGTCAAACAGCCAGCCAGCCGCACAACAAGCGCCGCAGACTTAGCGAACACACAACAAACAAAAAAGAAAGGAAGCGAGCAAACATGGATTTTAAACAATAGTTTAGTTGATTTAACCAAGAAAAGCGGACATAAAATGATCTTACCAGTGGAGTATGCTGGTGACGAAGCACGCTGTATTTTACCAAACGAACAATGACACAATTTTTAAAAGTTACCTAAGTGGTCACCTGACAGTGGTAGCCACGCCCATCTTAAAATAGCTGACCGTTTTTTCCCCCCCTTCTCTGGGGTTATATTCCCAGTTTTGATCTCGGACGTCTGGTCACTTATAGCAGTGGTTCTCAACCTTTTTTCAGTGATGTACCCCCAGTGAACATTTTTTTCATTCAAGTACCCCCTAATCAGATCAAAGCATTTTTGGTTGAAAAAAAGAGATAAAGAAGTAAAATACCTCACTATGTCAACAGTTTATATTGCTCATATGCAGTGGTCTTTCTTGAAGTATTTGGGAAAAAAGATATAAAAATAACTAAAAACGTGTTTTATATATATATATATATATATATATATATATATATATATATATATATATATATATATATATATATGTATATATTCATATTAATCTCATCCACACAAAAAATGTTCTTAAAAATTATGCAATTTTTCCTATGAATATAAAATTTTTTAAAGTATACTACTTTCACTGTAAAAGTATGCAACATTTATAAGTATTCAGATGTATATACATATATATATATATATATATATATATATGTCTTGATTGGATTATCCAGAGAATAGTGCTCGATACCGTGGTAGAGCGCAAAGCTGAATTCGATCAAGCAACCCCCCCGTACCAGAAAGCACTTGATGAAAGCGGATACAACTTCACCCTCACCTATGAACCCACTCCAGGAAACCAACCAAAAAAGAGCAGAAAACGAAACAACATCATCTGGTACAATCCGCCATTCAGCAAAAACGTCTCAACCAACATCGGCCGCAAGTTCCTCACTCTGATCGACAAACACTTCCCCAAAGGCAACACCCTAAGAAAAATATTCAACAAGAACAACATTAAATTAAGCTACAGCTGTATGAATAACATACAACAAATCATTTCAAACCACAACAAAGCAATTGCAAAAGGAATGCCTACCCCCAGACTAAACGACTCTGAAACCAATAAGGAATGTAACTGTCGCAAGAAACCTGATTGCCCTCTCAACGGAGGGTGCTTACAGACATCAGTCGTTTACCAAGCAAAGGTAACACGCAAGGACATTAACACATCCGACACATACGTAGGATTAACCGAAGGAGCGTTCAAAACAAGATGGAATAATCACAAGGCCTCCTTTAGAAACCAGACTTTGCGGAATTCTACAGAACTCAGCAAACACATTTGGAACCTCAAAGACAATAATGTTGAATATTCAATAACATGGCAAATTCTTGCATCCAGCACACCTTACAACAGTGGTAATAAAAGATGCAACCTATGCTTAAAAGAGAAACTGTTTATTATATATCATCCAGATCTATCATCCCTTAACAAGCACAGTGAAATCATTTCAACATGCCGCCACAGACGGAAACACCTCCTAGGTAACACATGAGCCAATCACCACACCCTACGCCTGCCTGTACCCACCCACTCTGTTCCCTATATAAACCATTGTATGTGAATGCTTCCATTAAAATCTCCTGATGATTGAGGGAACCCCTCATGAAACAGTTCTGTAGAGATGAAGTAGTCTTGGGATTTTCCCACACCTATATATATATATATATATATTCATTTATTTTTGGATAGACAAGTTTTACAACTATATATATTTGTAACATTTCTCAAATATATACAACTTAATTTTTTTCAAACATTTGGAAATGATCTATGTTACACTTTTTAAAGATAAAAACTTTGATTTATCGTGATTAATGACATTAATTGCAAGTTAACAACAAACAAAATGTGATTAATTGCGATTTAATATTTGACAGCTCTGATATTTACAATATGTACTGCATACATACTCATCTCGTCCAAAATTAAAAAAAAAAGCTCAATTAAAATTATGCATTTTTTCTTATAAATATAAAAACAATTAAGTAAACCAATTTGTTTTCAAAATATACAACATTCAAAGATATTTGGATTTAGATAGTTTTTTTTTCTTAAAATAATAATTTTAAAAGTATAAACATTTGAACAAATTCTCAAAAATAAACAACTTGTTGATTTTATTAAACACTTGAAAATGATCTGTCTATGGTACACTTTTTAAAGATAAAAACTGTGATACATGGTGATTAATGACATTAGTTGCAAGTTAACAACAAACAAAATGATGAACCATTTAGTATTTTAATCGTTTGACAACTCTGATATCTACAGTATGTACTGCATACATACATGCTCATCTTGTCCAAAACAATATTTTTTAAATTAAATTCTTATAAACATACCAATGTTTTATTTATACTAATTTGTTTAAAAAATATACAACATTTAAATATATGTGTTTAGATTTTTTTTTTTAAACAACTTTTTTTAAAAATATATATCCGTAAAAAATCCCTAAATTATATTACTTCTAAAAAATACTTTATACTACTCAACCTTTTTGTTATATAAAAATAGTAATACAATGAAGTAATCTATTTTACAATTACTTTAGTTTCATGTTGTCTCCATATGTGTAAGAAATGTATTAAAAAGCATAGAAATTTAAAATTTCAACCATATAAAATAAATATGAATAACTTGTTTTTATCATGTCAGTCAAATATTATTTTTGAAGTGTTGTTTTCTGATTAACTGGGAAAATATATTTCTTTACAGTAAATATTACATCAGCCGGAAACGTGTCCGTAAAGTGAAGCTGGAACATGGAATATAAAAAAACGATGTCACCTGACTGATTGTTGAGTGTGACGGTGCACGTCTATCCAGGGTTCACCTCTTATCAGTAATATGGGACATCATCATGAGGTCAAAGTTCAAGCCCGGTCAAACCAGTGTTGAAAGAATGATAATGTTGACCCAGTGACAACCAACCAAGTACATCTTAGTATTAATATTCACCTTTTATTATTCAGTATAAAGAGCCGAACAGTTGGAATAATGAGTCATTTCGATGCACTGGATGGTGATGATGCAATCAACTAAAAGTGGAATTTTGCATGGGTGACCTTGAGGCAGATAGCAGATTCGCAGTCCTCACCCCCAGGAAGGGACTTCTTATCAGGGTCCAGCAGTCCATGCAGGGAGTGCTTGCTGCACAAGGTGACTCACTCACTCACAAAAAAAAGCAGCCGTCCTTCAGGTTTCCCTGAGACTTTAGTCTTGACAACCCTTTAGTTGTCCTTCTTAGTGTCACTGCTGTGTCCTGTGGGCACCGCCTTCATGAAGTAAGCAGGGTTGGTGTGGCAGCGCAAAGCCAGCAGAGCCGGAATGGCGGCCAGCAGCACATTGAGGATGATAACAGGCCACAATTTGTCTGCCGGGACTCGGTACGTGAAGGGAGTGCGGGAGTGCACGGACGCTCCGGTGTGGCACCACTGGGCCTGCCGGAGACCGGAGAGTAGCCATAGAGTGCTGAAAATACACCATAAATTGTTCAAAACTTTACCTGGCATGTGGCTCCAGCCAAGAACAGAGACCAGTCCAGCATCCAGCTGCAGCCTGGTGTTGTTAGGCCGTAGGCAAGGACCGCCAGCAGGGGCAAGGCGTAGAACAAATAGACCAACATCTGCAGGGGGAAAAAAACTAACAAATTAAATGAAGATAAAAAGTGTTGCACGTTATAGGCTCGATATTGTGTAGTGTGGGTGTGAGATTAATATTGAACAATAAACTTGCAATATTATGTGCACAGTGCTGCATACGCCTGACTGAAATTAGCTATTTTATTTATGTATTTTTTTTTTTTTACTGGACTTATTCCTTTATTTTATTTTTTTATATAAACCTATATTTATAAATTTCAACATTTACAAACAAACATATGATCAAGGACAAATGAAACAAGTACAAAAACAGTACTTTACATTGCCAGGGGGTTGATTATTCAATATATATATATATATATATATTAGGGGTGGGCAAATTAATGCGTTAATTACGCGTTAACTCATCAATCTATTAACGCCGACAATTATTTTATCGCACATTTGCGTATGTTGTTTACATGCTTTTATTTTGTTAACGCCCTTTCTTAACAAGATGGCATCTCCCGGATGTACTTCGGCATCGAGGGCTCTTGGTAAAGATGGAACATTTGGCAAAAATACCGGACAATTCTGCAAATTTCATGGCTGGCTTACAGCGTGGTCACTCCGGGATCACTTACGACCGCCAGACAATTCTGAATGTGGATAGATCGGGCTGTTTTGGACTGAATGACGCGTGCTTGCTAGACCGGCTAGCTAGCATGGGAATACTTTGCCGGCTACATCCAGCGGCCTGTGAAGCAGCGGAGTATTTGTGTTGTCTGTCTATTTATGAATAATGCAGACGAGGAGTGTTGGCTGAGTTCTTAACGTTTGCTTTCAGAGCGTGCATATCACAACATACAAGATGGCGACACAACCGCGTATGCTCGTCATGCTGGGTAGGGTAGTTCTTTTTTTCCCTAGCTCATAACATCACAAATAGTACCATGTATATGCGTTCAGTTTATCAAAGCACCAAGCAAACAATCGGAAAATTCCCATCATATCAATTCCTAGATATGGCCATAATTATTTTAAGTGCACTACGCAGAATAAACACAACATTATTAATATTGCTACTACGGATAATTTGATCAAAAATTCCCTAAAACAGCCCACTACCTATAATATAGGTTTTTTAAACATAAGACCCTGATTAAAAAAAATGTTACTGCTGTTACCTCAGAAATTGCCTGTTCAGATGTTATGATTGTGGGTCAGAGATTTGTACGTAGATTATATTTATTTTCCATAACAAACAGGATAACTTAAATACCCTGGCAGTGGTAGTAATAAGCTTAAATGTTTGTATTTACATTTTTTGAGTTGATTTTCATAAAATATGCTATTTAACTGCTACTGTTTAACAAGGACTGATTTAAAATGTGTTTGCACAACAAATGTTTTGGCGCTTTTGTTCATGTGGGAGAATATTCCAATAAAGGTGCATTACACACTACTTTTGAATTCATTATTGGGCTTTGCGTATACAATGCAGTTAATCGTGATTAATCGGAGAAATAGTGCGATTAACTTCGATTAAAATCTTTAATCGTTGCCCAGCCCTAATATATATATATATATATATGTATATATATATATATATATACACACACACACATATACACATACACACACACATATATATATATATATATATATATATATATATATATATATATATATATATATATATATATATATATATATATATATATATATATATATATATATATATATATATATATATATATATATATATATATATATATATATATATACATACATATATACACATATATACATACATATATACACATATATACATACATATATACACATATATACATACAGCTGCTTGGGGAGTTTGTATTAGACATAGAGAACCAAATATGTACAAACAAGCAATTAAAAAGTCCTTCAGACAAAAGAAAAAGTGGAACGTGTCTATTCTTGCTCACCGTGACCTTGGGGAAGGCCACCGGGTCTTTGAGGTAAGGTTCATACTGATAAATGTAGGTGAAGCAGGAGTCCAGAGGACAGTCCAGCACTACCTGAAGGACGACAACTGTCAATATTTTCCATGGAAGTATAAAAATAAGGTTGTACTCACAAAGCCTCGAAATAGAGAGAAGGCGGCGACTCCGAGTAGCAACACCAACAGCTGCAGGTCAATAGGTCGAGACAGCAGACTTTTCCTTTGCTCTGCTGCAATCTAGTCAAGAGGATTTGAAAATATTGTCAACATCATCCTCAACCGGGAATCGTTGAACAAAAAGCTTTATTGGTTTCAGCAAGCCTCAGACTGGAGCTTCCAGGAGGAAGAGTGTGGGCCTTGCTGTCCTCTCGGACCACCGTCCCTAAATACCCCTTACACGAAGACCCCCACTCTTCGTAGGTCTAGCCTTGGAGTCGGCCGGTCTAGACAAAGCCCAGTTTGTTGTTTGGCCAGTCAATCTCTTTCCTGACCTTATTCCTCTGCTCAGTTTGAGACTGGTGTCCTCTGACCCCTGACCTCTACTCTTACCTGTGGGGGCTCCTACCTGATGTCGCTAATGTGTTTATAACCACTCCTAAAATCCAATTGTCCTGGGGTCAATAGCCACCACTCTCTGGACGAGCTGTGATGGACATCGGCACCAGAAGCTACCTAAGGGCATATTTCCTTAATAGAATAATCCCCTAACAGATTCTGTGTCCCTATACAAAAACATGCTAGTTCACAATCATATAAGAACACATTACCGCATTACCTTATCTGCTGGGATGATGGGCGTGTCTCTCGGCCTGCCAAAAAGGACGGAAGCTGCCCAGAACGGTGCAGCGAAGAACGGTGCGTTTCGCCAAAAAGCCGGCCGAATATTGGATCCATATTTACCTTAAAAAAGTATCGGAATGTGTTACAAATATGCACTTATGATAGGACAATTTGGTTTGGAACACATCTGGAAGACAAGACATGTTGGACAAAAAGGACTGACTGCATTTGTACGAGCTAAGTAACATCTGATGTATGCCTAATTAGTTCTCCTTCCTCTACCTGCCCGAGCAAACTAACGATTCACTAGCTCAGATTGCAAGTTTTAATCACTCAGTCAGGGGTATTTTTCAAGGAGAAAGACTCAACTCTAAATGACTCACGGATGCTACAGCAGATAAAGACTCAAGTTTCTGCGAGTCACAGGTTAACAAAGTTTTTAAGTTTCATCCACTTACAGGTTTTGACAAAGACGCAAGTTTCGGTGACTCGCATATGTTAGATGAAGACTCAAGTTTCACTGACTCACAGGTTTGACAAACACTCACGGGTGCGAGACGATGACTTGAGTTTTACTAAATCACAGGTTGACAAACACTCAAGTTTCCGTGGCTCACGAGTGCTTGATGAAGACTCAGGTTTTAATGACCCCCAGGGTTGACGAGGACTTTAGTTTCACTGACTCACAACTGATGTGAGATAAAGACTAATGTTACACTGAGTAACGTGTGCTTAATGAAGACTCAAGTTTCACTGACTCACGGGTTTGACGAAGACTCAAGTTTCTGTGACTCACAGGTGTTAGATAAAGACCCAAGTTTTACTGGGCCACAGGTGTTCTATAAAGACTCAAATTTCACTGACTCATAAGTTTAACAAGGACTTGGGATTCGCTGACTCACTTGTGCTAGATGAATATTTGAGTTTCACTGACTCACGGGTTTGACGAAGACTCAAGTTTCTGTGACTCACAGGTGTTAGATAAAGACCCAAGTTTTACTGGGTCACATGTGTTCTATAAAGACTCAAATTTCACTGACTCATAAGTTTAACAAACACTTGGGATTCGCTGACTCACTTGTGCTAGATGAATATTTGAGTTTCACTGACTCACGGGTTTGACGAAGACTCAAGTTTCTGTGACTCACAGGTGTTAGATAAAGACCCAAGTTTTACTGGGTCACATGTGTTCTATAAAGACTCAAATTTCACTGACTCATAAGTTTAACAAACACTTGGGATTCGCTGACTCACTTGTGCTAGATGAATATTTGAGTTTCACTGAGTCACAAGTTTAAAAACATTCAAGTTTCTGTGACTCATGAGAGCTTGATGGAGACTCAAATTTCACTGACGCCAGGGTTGACCAAGACTCAAGTTACGATTAGTCCAATGTGCTCGATGAAAACTCACGTTTCACTGACTCAAGTGGTTTGACAAAGACTCGGGTTTTGCTGACCCAATTGTGCTAAATGAAGACTTGAGTTTCACTGAGTCACGGGTTGAAAAACACTCGCGTTTCCAAGACTCACGAGTGCTTGATGGAGGCTCAAGTTAAAATGAGTCACATGTGCTCGATGAAGACTCACGTTTCACTGATTCAAGGGGTTTGACGAAGACTCAAGTTTCAGTGACTCACAGGTGTTAGATGAAGACTCAAGTTTCACTGAGTCACAGGTGCTGGAAAAAGACACCAGTTTCACTGACTGACAAGTTTGAACAAGATTTGACTATTACTGACGAATGGGTACTCCATGAAGACTCGAGTGTTGAGAACTTGTTGCTTTGTGATGAGCGACTTAAGTGAATTCCTTGACTGACTCATAAGGACTCGAGTCTGTGAGAGGAATGGAATTTCCCATGACTGATGTGACGGTCAAGTGTCACCAGTACAATGCCAGGAAGCTGTACTCACCTATTACCACTCCCAGGACGTGAACAAGTTGGTGGGTGATGGAGGACCCCGCCCACAGGAGAGCCAGATTGCGGTAGGACTTCCTGCAAGAGACTCGATAAGACCTCCAGTAACACCAGCAGACTGCTCAGGTGTGTGGTGTTTACCCTGAGAACATGCGGTGGACCAGGGTGAGGAAGAGGACCAAGTGAACTACCCCTTCCCAGTATGACATCATCACGCCATAGGCGGTACTCAGATGAGGCTCACCCTATGGACACGGCGACATATTGTAACTTTAGACCCAACATCTCTTTGAGGGGCTTCATCAACTCTCACCATCTTGATGTAGAAGTCCATGAAGCCTGAGATGAAGCCATCTTGCTCCAGAGCATTAGTCAGGCCCACCAGGCAAGTAAATGAAAACTCTGCAAACACTGGAAAAAGCAACACAACTTTAAAAAATGTACATATTTTATTTGATAATACTGTGTCTTTACCGTAAAATAAAGGATCCACGGTCTTAATATGACGTACAGTGAGGAGGATGAGGAGGAGAACAGTTCCCAGGACAACTGCTCCCAGTCCCAGGATGGGCAAAGACCTGCAGGAATACAGTGTAAAGAAAACACACATATCAATATATATATATATATATATATATATATATATATATATGTCTTGATTGGATTATCCAGAGAATAGTGCTCGATACCGTGGTAGAGCGCAATATGTAGGTGTGGGAAAAATCACAAAACTACTTCGTCTCTACAGAACTGTTTCATGAGGGGTTCCCTCAATCATCAGGAGATTTTAATGGAAGCATTCACATACAATGGTTTATATAGGACACAGAGTGGGTGGGTACAGGCAGGCGTAGGGGCATGGTGATTGGCTCATGTGTTACCTAGGAGGTGTTTCCGTCTGTGGCGGCATGTTGAAATGATTTCACTGTGCTTGTTAAGGGATGATAGATCTGGATGATATATAATAAACAGTTTCTCTTTTAAGCATAGGTTGCATCTTTTATTACCACTGTTGTAAGGTGTGCTGGATGCAAGAATTTGCCATGTTATTGAATATTCAACATTATTGTCTTTGAGGTTCCAAATGTGTTTGCTGAGTTCTGTAGAATTCCGCAAAGTCTGGTTTCTAAGGGAGGCCTTGTGATTATTCCATCTTGCTTTGAACGCTCCTTCGGTTAATCCTACGTACGTGTCGGATGTGTTAATGTCTTTGCGTGTTACCTTTGCTTGGTAAACGACTGATGTCTGTAAGCACCTTCCGTTGAGAGGGCAATCAGGTTTCTTGCGACAGTTACATTCCTTATTGGTTTCAGAGTCGTTTAGTCTGGGGGTAGGCAGTCCTTTTGCAATTCTTTTGTTGTGGTTTGAAATGATTTGTTGTATGTTATTCATACAGCTGTAGCTCAATTTAAATCTTGTTGAATATTTTTCTTAGGGTGTTGCCTTTGGGGAAGTGTTTGTCGATCAGAGTGAGGAACTTGCGGCCGATGTTGGTTGAGACGTTTTTGCTGAATGGCGGCTTGTACCAGATGGTGTTGTTTCGTTTTCTGCTCTTTTTTGGTTGGTTTCCTGGAGTGGGTTCATAGGTGAGGGTGAAGTTGTATCCACTTTCATCAAGTGCTTTCTGGTACGGGGGGGTTGCTTGGTCGAATTCAGCTTTGCTAGATGACAGCATCAATAGCCTTTTATTAATTCCGGTAGGTATTCTTTTCGTGGTGGTGGGTGGGTATATATATATATATATATATATATATATATAAAAAGTTGTGGTCAAAAGTTTACATACACTTGTAAAGAACATATTGTCATGACTGTCTTGAGTTTCCGATCATTTCTATAACTCTTATTTTTTTATGATAAAGTGATTGGAGCACATACTTGTTTATTATGGGTCTACTGAAAATGTGACCAAATCTGCTGGGTGAAAAGTATACATAGAGCAATGTTAATATTTGGTTACATGTCCCCTGGCCAGAGGAGGGTAGTAACGCGCTACATTTACTCCGTTACATCTACTTGAGTAAATTTTGGGATAAATTGTACTTCTAAGAGTAGTTTTTATGCAACATACTTTTACTTTTACTTGAGTATATTGACAGAGAAGAAACGCTACTTTTACTCCGCTGCATTTATCTACATTCAGCTCGCTACTCGCTACTAATTTTTATCGATCTGTTAATGTTTGTTTTGGTTTTTCAGGCGGACCTTCAAAGTAGGATCTACGCATGCCTGCATTTCACCAATCACATGCAGTCACTGGTGACGTTGGACCAATCAAACAGAGCTAGGCAGTCACATGACCGTCACACGTGGAACCCAACTTAAACAAGTTGAAAAACTTATTTGGGTGTTATCATTTAGTGGTCAATTGTACGGAATATGTACTGTACTGTGCAATCTACTAATAAAAGTTTCATTCAATCAATCAAAAGTGTGAAGGAAAAAAGACACTTTTTATTTCAACTTTAGTTCCCGTCAAAAGCCTAAAGACTGATAGCACAGTTCCTGCCTTCACAATGAAAATGCCGCTCCATCGCCCCTGCGCTAACAAAATAAGAGTCTCCGAAAGCCAGCGCAAACAAGCTAGCAAGTTACGGAGTTTGCCGCCAATGTGAATTATATTTATATAGCGCTTTTCTCAAGTGACTCAAAGTGCTTTACATAGTGAAACCCAATATCTAAGTTACATTTGAACCAGTGTGGGTGGCACTGGGAGCAGGTGGGTAAAGTGTCTTGCCCAAGGACACAACGGCAGTGACTCTGATGGCGGGAGCGGGAATCGAACCTGCAACCCTCAAGTTGCTGGCACGGCCACTCTACCAACCGAGCTATGCCGTATTTCTTGTAAAGTGTATAAAAACGAATATGGAAGCTGGACAAATAAGATGCCAAAAACAAACAGCTTTCATGTGGTATTAGACAGAAAGGAGGAACTTTTTTTCTCCTCCATTTGAAAACGTGGACATTATTCAGCACTACTAATTCCAATCAATGCAAGTCATCAGATCAGGTAATACACCAACTTATATTCTTGTCTTCATTAAAGATAGGAATCTATATGTTAAACATGCATGTATATTTATTAAAACACCTTTAACATGTGAACAACAACAGCAAAATAAATATAAATTATATACTGTATATATAAATGTATGTATGTATGTATGTATATATATACATATATATATATATATATATATATACATATATATACATATATATGTATATATATACATATATATATATATATATATACTAGGGGTGTAACGGTAAGTGTATTTGTATTGAACCGTTTCGGTACGGGGATTTTGGTTCGGTTCGGAGGTGTACCGGACGAGTAGACATGCTAGCAGCTAGCAGGCCAGGACAACATGTTAAAGCCAGAGCTGGAAGACCCTCCTGCCTCGTTACGATCTCCCGTTTGGGAACGCTTTGGCTGCGCAATGGAGCAATGGAGGACGGAGGTTTGCCAAGATTGTTCAGCAGCTGCTTCTGACAACACGTCAAACATGTGTTGCACCTTTCCTGCTTCCGGCTCCCATAGTGTCTCCCTTGCGCGCACAACCCTTCACTCTAGCTCCGTACTCGGGGTAAATGAAGAGTCCAGCGATTAGTTGCAAATCGTGGCTTTATTGAGGTCTTGCACACAGCCAATCCAACAAAACACTAGCCATTCCTGTGCTCTACCGCTCCCTCAACTCGCTCGCCCACACACTCACTGACGTCACATGCTGTCACATATTAGAGGGCCACACACACACATACGCTACTCTCATAACACAGTGGTTCTCAACCTTTTTTCAGTGATGTACCCTCTGTGAACATATTTTTAATTCAAGTACCCCCTAATCAGAGCAAAGCATTTTTGGTTGAAAAAAATGAGATAAAGAAGTAAAATACAGAACTATGTCATCAGTTTCTGATTTATTAAATTGTATAACAGCGCAAAATATTGTTCATTTGTAGTTGTCTTTCTTGAACTATTTGGAAAGAAAGATATAAAAATAAATAAAAACTTGTTGAAAAAGAAACAAGGGATTTAATTATAAATAAAGATTTCTACACATAGAAGTAATCATCAACTTAAAGAGCCCTCTTTGGGGATTGTAAAAGAGATCCATCTCGATTCATGAACTTAATTCTAAACATTTCTTCACAAAAAAAGAAATCTTTAACATCAATATTTATGGAACGTGTCTACAAAAAACGGCGGGCGGTGTTGATGAACGTGGACCCCGACTTAAACAAGTTGAAAAACTTAGTGGGGTGTTAGCATTTAGTGGTCAATTGTACGGAATATGTACTGTACTGTGAAATCTATTAATAAAAGTCTCAATCAATCAATCAATCAATCAATGCCTACTGAGCCTATGGTGCCGTTAAGTTATTGTGGCTCAATTTGCCTTAATTTTTTTTATTTGAATGTATTATTATATATATATTTATTCTTTTACTTGAGTAATAAATCTCTAAAGTTTCAATTTCTAGCTACTCTACCCACCTCTGCCCTTGGCAAGTTTCACTGCAATAAGGTGCTTTTGGTAGCCACCCACAAGATGTTTAATAGCATGTTTAACACATAAAGATTCCTTTCTTTCATGAAGACAAGAATATAAGTTGGTGCATTACCTGATTCTGATGACTTGCATTGATTGGAATCAGACAGTAGTGATGATGTTGTAGGCACAATACCAATGTGAGCAATTTGCAAAATGCGCAAACTTTTTGCAAATTGCTTCCAGCTATATATTTAAATAATGTGTGGTGCACATTTTGCAAATCAATGGGCGCAATTTGTATAATGCACAATCTTTTTGGCAATTTTGGAAATTGCTTCCAGCTATATATTGATTGTGTTGGAAGTTCTGGTTACTAACCCTAACACCCTAACCCTTGATGCCATCTACGCAGTGTTGGGAGACTGTTTTGCTGTTCTTCTTCTGTTCGATGTAGCTTTCTGTGCAGAATTCCGCAAATTCCTCTTCAGCCGTCCTCAAACCATCCATTTGCACGGTCGCGCCATTTTCAAACAAAATCTCGTCTTGCGATATACAAATTGCTTGCGCACAATGGAAATGACGTATAATTTGCAAAGTGCGCGAGATTGGTGAAAGGCTTACAACAATGATAACGTTCACATTTTCAAATGGAGGAGAAAAAAGTCCTCCTTTCTGTCTAATACCACATGAAAGTGGTTGCTTTTTGCCCTCTTATTTGTCCAGCTTCCATACTCCTTTAAACCCCTTACCAGAAATACATTGGCTGCAAACTCCATAGCTTGATAGCCTGTGCACGCCAGCTTCCTGAGACTCTTATTTTGTTAGCGCAAGCAGGATGGAGCAGAGCTTTTATTGTGAAAACAGGAACTGTGCAGTCGATCTTTGGAGTTTTGACAGCAAGAGTCTGTTGAAATAAAAAGTGTTTCTCGCCTTCCTGTCGGTCATTTTTTTTAATTAATAATGATCTGGCAGCAACCAGCGTCATCTCACAAGACCCCTCGGGTGCCGTGAAAGTCAATCAAGTGACGAAAGTGACACCTTGGTGAAGATTGATGATTGCTAATTTTTAGGTCTACTTTTTTTAATGCCTGGCTGGCGGTCGACTGACACACCCTCCACCACACCCCTGGTCTAAATATTCACCCAGCAGCTCCCTATAAGCTAAGTGACAACATATATGTGTTAGAATGGAGAGAGAAACCACATGAGTGTAAACAGACTTACTCCTGAAGAGCAGGGATGTTGTTCAGGGCGTACAAGACAGCAGGAGCCTGCATGGCGATGAGGAACACGCACACTTCCACGGGCAGCCTCATGGTCCACCCTTGAGCTGTCCCTCTTGCTGTTTGGAAACACCCAGAAGTCCACACGCAAAAATGTCTGCAGCTAAAGTCGTGCGGCGGTGGAAGGACACATGCTCTGTGCAGGCCGGGCCCTGCAGTGTTGCACAGGATGATGTGATCAGGGATCACTCAACACGTTGCCCCCTTTACAGCTGCTGTCAAAGTCCAACTCTTGGGCTCAGTGATACTTGATGACGTGTACAAGGAGGAGTGTATTGATTATTATAATGCCACCAAGATACCACTTTTTTTTTATTTTTATCTTAAATGTATTTTATTCTAAATGTTGTTATCCTCTTTCAACAACCTCAGACCATTCAATTATGCAAAGGTTTATTGCACTAATGTGAACATTTGCCTACACTGCCATCTTGTGGACATTTCACCTAATAGCGTTTTTTTCTTTATCAATCAATCAATCAATCAATGTTTATTTACATGGCCCTAAATCACAAGTGTCTCAAAGGGCTGCACAAACCACAACGACATCCTCGGTAGAGCCCACATAAGGGCAAGGAAAAACTCACCCCAGTGGGACATTGACAATGATGACTATGAGAAACCTTGGAGAAAAAAGATTACTCCCTATATGTGTATATATACATATAAGTATCTGTATATATTTATTTTATTTTATTTCTGATTTAATTTATGTATGTATGTGTAGATACTAACTTGTTTTTATTATTATTTTTTTGTTATTCTTTTTTGGGGGGGTGGGTGGTAAACAAAAATACTTTTGGCATTTAGGGCAGACAACGGCTGTGTGGTGTATGTGAATATGATTTAGTGGATGGAAAGGTCTGATGGTGGATGTCATTAAAAATAAAATGAAAAAAAAAAAGAGAGAAACCTTGGAGAGGTCCACATATGTGGGCACCCCAGCCCCCGCCCCCCAGCCCACCCAGGGGACGGAAAGCAATGGATGTCGAGCGGATCTAACATGATATTGTGAAAGTCCAATCCATAGTGGATCTAACATAACCGTGAGAATCCAGTCCAAAGTGGATCCAATATAATAGCGAGAGTCCCGTCCAAAGTGGAGCCAGCAGGAAACCATCCCAAGCGGAGGCGGATCAGCAACGCAGAAATGTCCCCAACCGATACACAGGCGAGCGGTCCATCCTGGGTCCCGACTCTGGACGAGCGATCCATTCTGGGTCCCGACTCTGGACAGCTGGTACAGTTCTTTAAACACCAAACACAAACTATTTTTATGGTAAACATTTTTTAAATCAAACTTGAACTTTATCTGATGCATGTTTACACCACAAAAAAAATCATGATTATTACATTTTTCACTATTCAGTTTTTAGTGCAACATTACATCATTAAACCCTCCCTCGAATGACTCGAACTAATTAGTCGATCCCATGCTTCTGCCTTCCAAGGGAAGCACTGAGAGTGTGCGCTTAATGGAGCCAGTGGGAAAATGTGGGGAAATCTGCCATTATATTCCCAACATTGACGGAGCAGGAAGCGGCTGGGATTTTGATAAATTTTCATGTCATTCATTAATTGACATTTTACATGCGCTTCTTCACACAAAATAGGCCCCCCCACGGATTACACAGCGCGTGATCCGCGTATAAACTGGTAGTTTTTACCACGGTCTCTGATCAAGATAAATTATCTTTATTTAAAGAACTGAATGTTATATTAAACAATGTTGTATAACTTTATTGTCCATCCATCCATCCATCATCTTCCGCTTATCCGAGGCCTAACTTTATTGTATCATTATTTATTATCACTTTTAGGCAGAGGTAGGTAGAGTAGTCAAAAATTGCACTTACCGTATTTCCTTGAATTGCCGCAGGGCATATAGTATGCGCCTGCCTTGAATTACTGCCGGGTCAAAGTCGTTTCCCAAAATAATTAGCGCATGCTTAGTATTAACGCCTGGTCAAACTCGTGACGTCACGAGAGACACTTCCCCTGTCATCATTTTCAAAATGGAGGAGGCTGATTTCAATACCAGTAATTTGAAATCGCATAAAGGGAAGAAGATTAAGAGCTATTCAGTAGGATTTAAGGTCCAAGTTTACATCACACTCAAATTTTTACTGCATACCTTTGGTAAGTGCCAAAGTTAGAAGAGGTTTTAAAATAATTAGCGCATGCTTACTTTTACCGCATGCCTTTGGTAAGCGCAGGAGTGAGAAGAGGTTTTAAATTAATTTGCGCCCCGGCGGCAATTCAAGGAAATACGGTAAGTCGGAATAGTATTACTTTAGAGCAGTACGTGAGGCGGGCCCACCTGGGAGGGGGGCGATACTATGTCAGGAGGGCTCATGTGACCCCGTGTGTAGCTGCTGACAGAAGCAACATTCATCCATCCATTTACTACCGCTTTGTCCCTTTTGGGTTCGCGGGAGATGCTGGAGCCTATCTCAGCTGCATTCGGGCGGAAGGCGGGGTACACCCCGGACAAGTCGCCATCTCATCACATAGCCAACACAGATGGACAGACAACAGAGCTTGTCCCGTTCAGGGTCGCAGGGGGTCGCTGGAGTCTATCTCGGCTGCATTCGAGCGGAAGGCGGGGTACACCCTGGACAAGTCGCCACTTCATCGCGTATTCACAGCAACATGTCCCACACAGCAAAAACACCGCGCTGCGGATCAGCCGCGGAGGTATCGCGCTATCCGGAACGGTCCACCTGTCCTCAGGAACCTATCCGCCACGGAAGCGGGTCGCTCCGCATCAAAACCTTACCTCCGCGGCGGGTGCGCTTGGGACCCGCACATACCGCACGTACATCCGCCGCAGACCAGGAAAGGGACTCATAACAACCCTGGTTCATCCGGGCCGTGTCCATTTTGGACCCGTTTATCTTATTTTCAAAATCCCTTCTGTTCTTGCTGTAGGATAAAATAGGAAACTAACACTATAGTGTTAGTTTCCTATTTCCTACTGCAGCAATATATGCCTAAGCTTATAAGTTTAGGCAATGCATATTTATAAATATGCATTGCCTTGTATTTTTAAACTAACAATATTGTCAATAGGTATATATATATATATATATATATATATATATATATATATATATATATATATATATATATATATATATATATATATATATATATACAAATATTTATTTGTACTATTTATACTGTTTATATATATACATATATAAACAGTATAAATAGTACAAATAAATATTTAATCTATTAGGCTACAATTTAAAAGCAATGCTGCTCCATGCACAGCTAACATATCAGAAAATTAATAACTGGTGAATGACAAGTTCAATAAAAGGTTTTTTATTAATACATGTTTCTATTCCTCTTTTTTTGGAGGTGGAGGCGGGACTCGTCTCCTCGAGACTATGAAAAAAGTATAAAAACTATGAAAATATATTTTAAATATACATATATTTAAAATATAATTTCATAGTAGGTGTGAATAAATACATACAATGCATACATATAAGTTCATATTGTACACATAATGTGATTAAAATGGTATTTCCTTGAGTTAATTCATGCGAGGGGGGAATATATTTTTTCCGGATTGGTCACGTTGTTGGGGGGACAATTAATATGTGACGGAATTTAAGGAAGCAGCATGTGTTTGATGTGGTAGACTCAATGGAGTCTCGGATCGAAAATAAACTTTATTCCCTTGGAGTTTGTGAGGCCAATGAGGTATGATTACTTTCTGATATGTATGTGGAATCAGTGTGTTTCTTTTTGGGATGTTAGACTAATTGTAAGTTTTGTTTGCTTATTTTATTAGTTCTGATAGCATCATATTTGGCGTGGTTGGTAACATGAAGAAGATGTGGCTAAAATAAATGTCTGTGAGCAAAACGAAAGATTTGAGCCTTGATTAAGACCTCGGAGGTAAATACATCGGGGATTGATTGATTGAGACTTTTATTAGTAGATTGCACAGTAAAGTACATATACCGTACAATTGACTATACTAAATGGTAAGACCCAAATAAGTTCTCCAACTTGTTTAAGTTGGGCTCCTTGAAAACGTTTAGTTCCTTGACCGGGAATCGAACCCGGGCCGCGGCGGTGAGAGCGCCGAATCCTAACCACTAGACCAACAGGGACACATGAGCATTGGTTGTTTTACTCCACTCTGTTTTAGTTGATGTGTTAACAACAACTGTCTTATATTTTTTTTGATGAAATGGTTCAAGTCAGTCAAAAAATATTTAGTTTAAACTTTAAATAAGGATTTTTTTTTTTTTATTTCAGACAAATTGATGCTCTTTAAATATTTCCTGCTCCAGACTTCACTTCCTGCTTTCTGCTGAATTGCAACTGGTGATTGGATACTCACTTTGGAATGACAAGTGAGTATCCAATCACAGTCTCATTAACATCAAGCTTCCGAAATAGGCTACTGTCATCAACTTGTGATCTGATTGGCTATCGCAACTGTCTATCAACTGTATGTGTTCTCAAATTCATCCGCTAACAGTCCCAGGGAGCATCCAATCACAGGACACGTAAATGTCACGTTCAACGTGAGGCCAGCTTGAAAGCCTTATTGAAAACAACTTGTGATCTGATGGGCTATTGCAATTATCTATCAACTGTATATGTCCGTTCACTTACAGTGCACTGACATTGTTGATGCTGAAAACCCCGGGCAGATTTCATACAGCATGGCAACATAAGCTAACTGAATTATCCATCCAACCATCTTCCTCCGCTTATCCATGGTTGGGTCGCGGGGCCAACAGCCTAAGCAGGGAAACCCAGACTTCCCTCTCCCCAGCCGCTTTGTCTAGCTCTTCCTGGGGGATCCCGAGGCGTTCCCAGGCCAGCCGGGTGACATAGTCTTCCCAACGTGTCCTGGGTCTTCCCCGTGGCCTCCTACCGGTTGGACGTGCCCTAAACACCTCCCTAGGGAGGCGTTCGGGTGGCATCCTGACCAGATGCCTGAACCACCTCATCTGGCTCCTCTGGATGTGAAGGAGCAGTGGCTTTACTTTGAGTTCCTCCCGGATGGCAGAGCTTCTCACCCTATCTCTAAGGGAGAGTCCTACCACCCGGCGGAGGAAACTCATTTCGGCCGCTTGTACCCGTGATCTTATCCTTTCGGTCATGACCCAAAGCTCATGACCATAGGTGAGGATGGGAACGTAGATCGACCGGTAAATTGAGCGCTTTGCCTTCCGGCTCAGCTCCTTATTCACCACAACGGATCGGTACAACGTCCGCATTACTGAAGACGCCACACGAATCCGCCTGTCGATCTCACGATCCACTCTTCCCTCACTCGTGAACAAGACTCCTAGGTACTTGAACTCCTCCACTTGGGGCAGGGTCTCCTCCCCAACCCGGAGATGGCATTCCACCCTTTTCCGGGCGAAAACTATGGACTCGGACTTGGAGGTGCTGATTCTCATTCCAAGCTGAATTATGATTGGATAAAAACTCTAACCTAAAACAACAGCTCTAAAAGGAGCATAATATGACATGAAGAGAGTATGAATACTTTGAGATATTTAGGGAGGAGTACATTAAAAGTTACTTTTATATTTAATTATGATCATGATTTCTGGTTATGTTTGGTTGGCAGAGAAGGCCTTGCTGGCGATGACGGCACACCACTGCCTTGACGCCTAAAAAGGACGAGTGTTATAGAAAACAAATGGATGCATGAACATTTTATTTATAGATTTAGTTGCCAAGGCCTCTGCATGTTCTTCGTCAGGAGCCATCTGTTGTGTTTGCTATGAGATTAACATTTCCCTCGTCGGACATATCTCTATTATTCATTAGATTTCTAATCAGACCACCAGAGTTCAAAAGCTGGTTGATATTTTTTTATTTACTACCAAAACAAAGTGGGATGAGGAATAGACGCCTTATGTGACGTCTTCTGGATCAACATTACCTCTTCTGATGCAACTTTATCTTGTGCAACAAAGCTTCTGAAGAGGATTAGAGGCCACGGTGAGAGTGGAGAGGAGTGTCCGAGTAGAAGAGACGGGACAGACCAGCCTTGACCTGCACTGCACAAACACACACTATCCTCAAGTTGGTTCTACAGCACCATGCTGCATCCTCTAGTCATCGGCATCGTGACGGTGAACACCTCGCTAACTGTGGTCTACTGGGCCTTCCTTCTGGGGGACACCTACTTCAGGTGGGCGATGGAGCCGGAGGACAAGCCCAAGCAGGTGGTCACCCCCGCCTGAGGAGGCAGCATCACCTTCTCATATAGTCAGCTTGTAGTCTTCTGGAGGACGCCCCTGTTGCATGTGCAGGTGGAGAGGAAAGACGAAGGAGGCTATCGAACAGGTGAGTTCTCAATTTGAAATATGGATTGGGACACCGTATTCCCTTAATATCAGGTTAGTCCTCGTATATTGGCTCTTAGCGAGGAACAAAACAACGGATTCTGGTTTGCTGACTCAGCTTACAGCAGCTGATGGGCGTCAAATCAAAATCCTGTGGAAGATTAGCGCCGACACAGCAGCACCAACCCTCCTCCACGGAGGCGTTTATTTTTTCCCATCCTGCTCAACATGACTGACGACTACTACCACCCGGTCGCCTGGTGCATCCTTTTTGCCAACGTGGCCCTGGTCAT